>NC_138772.1:330329520-330342382 GCF_965119305.1 Pelophylax lessonae
AAGACGACCTAGCATGTTATTTGAAGACTGTACTATTTTGGACATACTTGGACTCAAACATACACTGCTCTTTCCACAGCTCCTCCTCCTCTGGGGGTATGATAAAGTTTATACGCATCTTCACCAAAAGCACAAGATGATGTGTCGTCTCCGGATGAGGCTGCAGCGGAGATTTCAGTTTCTGCCTGAGATAGTGGATCTGCAGCGGGCCTGGAGTGATGCCAAAAGGCGCTCACCCAGGCTCCTGCTAAAGGCTGTGGAGCAAATCTCCGGTAAGTAAAAATATACATTACATGTGACCAGATAGGTTACAATTTTTTGGGTAGGTGGACATGTGTTTAGCTATGCAACAACACTAATACCAACACCCCCCCCCCCCCTCCCTCTCGCTCCTACCTTTCCTACCTCCATCAAGTGTCTCTTCACAACCTTTAATACTACTATGTACATTCGTATTTTTTATGTTTTTTTTTTTCTTCTGCTTCTAGCCAAAGCGGACGGACGGCACCCTCTTGTGCTTTTGGTGAAGAAGGGGAGGAGGAGGACGGCCACACTCCAATATGCAGTCAGAGGCAGCGAGCCATTTGAGCAGCTGAAAATTGTGGATCGTAAGTAGAAAATAAAAATGTTAGAAATTTCTAATCTCTAATCACATTTTACAGAGCCCCCTTTACATCGGAGTCTCCAGACTTACTACACTGTAAGAGGGAAGTGTGAAGACTCTGATATAAGGAGAGTTTGGGAACCATTATTTGAGGGGGGAAGCTGGGGACTCTGGTGTAAAAGGGAACTCTGTGTTCCCCAAAGCTCCCCCATACATCTGAGCTTACAGAGACCCTCTTACACTTCCCTTCCTCAGTCCACCACAGTCAAGGGCACAACAAGTCCCACTGCAGAAGGCTACCTGCTTGGACTTGTAATCCTCTCTGTAGGGGAATGAGGAAATACTGCCTGCTATGCTAAGACTTGTAGTGCCCTCTGTTAGGGACTAAGGATTCCTCAGTCCTCAACATTCTAGGGCACTATAAGTCTCAGCATAGTGGGCTGTCATACCTCAGTCCCTCACAGCTCGGGTCAAAAACAACACAGTTAAACATCTAAAGGACAACTCCAAACAAAACTACCAATAATGGACAGAGTCCATATGCTCTATAATGTCAAAGACCCGCTACCACTCACCTTCCACCTCTGGTGCTGTCATTGTGTAGGGCAAAGGGCTCCATCTACACCATGTTTGGCTTTCATGTCAGATAGGCAGGACTTGCTCAGCTCCACTCTCTTCCTTGGCAATTGACTCTGGCGTCATTGTGGATCTTTCCTCCTCTAGAAAACCCCCAGGGGCCCTCTCCTTGTCCCCCAGCCACCCAGGGCCTTCTTCTCCTCCTCCTCCACCAACCATTTTCAGACTCTTCCAACTTCCCTGGGGCTACTCAACCACTTTGCATAGTGGACACAACAAATCTATGACCAGCCTGCAAAATATCAAGTCTGGGCCTGGTTACCTGTATGTTCCGGGTCCAGGGCGGAGCTCTCCTCCCAGAGCAACAACTGATGATAGCAGAGTGAGTTGACCGGCCAGTCACTTCCTACTGGTGCAGGTACACACCTACCGATTCCTCCACATCTTAGGATAACATGATCAGACGGCCAATCCCCAGGCAGAGAAGGAGGAGTAAGTGTCAGCGGACAACAGACACCTGGCAGACGCAGTGAAGGGACTGCAGCACACTGCTGCAACTTTTTGATCCGAGGATTGAAAGCAATCTTTTACTTGGGAGATTTCCCTGACTGCGCCCTTCGAAATGTTGGTGCTCCGCCACTGGCCGCAAGGCCCCTGTAGGTGCGAGGCCTTAGGCGCCCGCTTAATTTGCATGGTGCCCTCCTGTTTTAAAACATGGTCAATGCATCTCATTGGTGTAAGTGCACTTCTATGTTCTGAATTGTAGGGGCATTGAGTATGGTGCTAGCATGATGAGAGGTTACTGCCTATTTGTGTCCATAAATAATATATAATGTTTTTCTTTTATTTTAGAAACCAGTGATCAGGATGTTGCGGCTCAGCCTTCTCAGGCCCCCTGTAAGTAATGTGGATGTGCTGGTGTGTTGTGTATTAGGTCGAACTTGGAGGAATGATTGTTTGTTTTGTTTTCTTTTGTGGTTGATGTAACTTCAGCAAGAGAGGAGCCTCAGGCAGGGCCGAGTCGCCTGGATCCGGGCCAGGAACAAACTGTTGGCCAAGAAGAGGCCAATTGGTCCGACTCGGATGAGGACCTGGGCTCTCCTCAAAGGGGAAGTAAGTATTCTACATGTGTTTGTGTGTTCAATGTGTCCTGGTAAATATAAGGGCTGTAATATATATATTTTGACATTGGGGTTTTGTAGCAGCTGACATTGAGGATGTTTGTTGTGGAGGACTGGGGAAGAGGGGCCACTGCTTACCCAGTCCACTGTAACTACTACCTTCAATGTTTCCAGACTACTTTCTGTGTGCCTTTATCAAATAGCTTTTGTTCAAGGATTGTATTTGTGTCTTTGTGTTTCTAGGAGATACAACGCCATCCCCCCATGAAGGGACACCATCCCCCCATGTAGGGTCTCCCCCATCCTCCCCCACTCCAGGCTCCCCTGAACTAGTCTGTAAGTACCTAAAATTAGATTCTCACATGAATTGTGTGTGCTAGGATGATGTGTATCTAGGATAATCTAAGTTGGAGTCAAAGCAAGTGTAGTTTTGCTATATGTGACAGGAAGGTTGGTCATGAAACACTCTTGCTTAACCTTCATGTTTGAAAGGTGGTTTTGGGGAGCTTTACAGGACATGTTATCTTTTGTAAGTTATCTCAAGCCACCCTATTCTAAATTGGTGTTAGTTTCTCTACATTGGAAATGGTGTGCTTTGTACTTGTAAATTTTTAGGGGACATTGTAATTTAATCATGTCCTGATTTAGTCAACACTGAAAATGTGTGTTTGTCAATCTTTCATAAATACTCTTCCTCGGTAATGTACCACATTCCAGTTCACAATTTGTGTTCTTTTTGTGCAGTTTCTCCAGAGCCAGCCACGCCATCCACTTCAGGGGCCCCAAAAAAACCTGATGATGGTAAGTTGTGTGCTTTTCCAGTAATGTGTCTACTTAGTAAGTGGAGAAATGCTAACTGTGTATGTCCCCGCTCAGGCTTCAAGTTGTTCTAAAGGCAGCGGGTTCTTTATGTGAATGCATTCTATGCATTAGTATTCCAAGTGATAGGTGTGCATATTCCCCCTAAGACTTACTGGGACCATTTTTTACGGTCCAAATTTTTGCACTAATACTTGTCTGGAACAGACTCCCCCTCCTCCTTAACTGAGGTGACAGCATGCCAATATTGCCTCCTGATGCTGTCACTCCTAATCATTGAGACCATTGGAAGGGAGGGGGGCAAGGCTGGCTCACAGCCTAGTGCCTGAACAGGCACAGGGTGCTTGGCTTCATCTCATGTGCCTCCATAGCAAGCTGCCTGCTGTGGGGTCAAACAACAGGAGGGAGGTGCCTAGAGGTGTGTACAGGGGCCATGTAAAAAGGAGGATTGTTATTTCTCTTGTCCCCAAAAACCTAGAGAGTGTAAGTCTAACCTGATTAGTTTTCCGCAGCCCTCCCAAAATGATATGTTTCCAACACTTAGAACAGGCAGGGCTGAGGCACCAAAAACATCAGAAAAACACAATCAGCACAAAAGCAGGGAGTACGTATCCTTAACGCTACAAGCTTCACCCAGAAGAATGACGCTTGCACTGTACAAATCTGCATCACCACCATATCAATGTCTAAATAAAACTTTCAGGGAAATGTGGAGGGGTAATGAGTGGGTGTTAGAGCGTTTTCATGACTGCGTAACCTACAGTTAGCGTGAGTCCATTTGTTGATAAACTTTTTCTTCTCTCTTAACACAGCTGGGATGGCGGAAAGGAGATCAGGGGAGCAGACACATCTGCTCCGTCCAGAACTGGCCCTCAAAATTCCTAAGGGTGAGTCTCTACTATGTGTCAGGTTCAATCTATAGACAGTAAGAGGGAGAGAGAACGCTCCACAGATTCCAATGGTGATAGAGATAAATGTGTGCACATGTATCGTGTTGACCAATTGAACCCAAAACACCTTACATTCTTCAAAATGATTGCTTGTGTTTACATGCAGAAAAGCATTTTACTTAGCTTTGGTGGAACTGCTACTAACATTCCAAGCCATCTTATGTAACCTTTTGAACAATTTGCTGTGAAAGTTTGAGTTTAAGGTTTACAACAGCAATTTAGCATATTTGCTTCAGA
Source organism: Pelophylax lessonae (assembly GCF_965119305.1). Taxonomy (NCBI): domain Eukaryota; kingdom Metazoa; phylum Chordata; class Amphibia; order Anura; family Ranidae; genus Pelophylax; species Pelophylax lessonae. Next base: position 330,333,828 of record NC_138772.1, read on the forward strand.
GTGTTGATAAAAGCCAACCAATAGACTCCTAAGCATATTTGTTGAGGCACATTAATTACAATCCTTGTTTGGATCATTTTGCCTAAAACTAATTGTCATGTTTTTTTCTACCCAGGGCACACCCACCTCACCTACGAGGTCCTCCTGGATTATATGAGGTGGTGCGGAGACCGAATTCTATATTTGGAACACCTTTGTGGCGTGGATCCAGACCCTAAGGAGCCATTCGTTAGGAATGTCACACCTTTAAAAAGATCCTAGTATTTTTTTTTTGTGGTTTGTTTACTTATGTTGCACGTTGCAACACAAAGAAATGTCACATTTGTAATTGTTGCCCATTATAAACAAAAATCTAACAAAAAAATCAAAAACAGTTTAAAAAAAAACCCTTTTTTTGGGACCCAAAAAAAAAAAAAAAAAAAAAGCCTTGTTTTTGGCAACCAAAAAAAATATAAAAATTTATAAAAAACCCTTTTTTTGGGGACCCAAAAAAAACAAAAAACAAAAAAAGCCTTGTTTTTGGCAACCAAAAAAAATATAAAAATTTATAAAAAACCCTTTTTTTGGGGACCCAAAAAAAAAAAAAAAACAAAAAAAGCCTTGTTTTTGGCAACCAAAAAAAATATAAAAATTTATAAAAAACCCTTTTTTTGGGAACCAAAAAAACCAAAAAAAAAAAAAAAAAGCCTTGTTTTTGGCAACCAAAAAAAAAATGTTTACAAAAAAGCCTTGTTGTTTTTATGGCAACGGACAAAACCAAAAATGTTTACAAAAAAGCCTTGTTGTTTTTGGTAACAAACTAAACCAAAAATGTTTACAAAAAAGCCTTGTTGTTTTTATGGCAACGGACAAAACCACAAATGTTTACAAATAAGCCTTGTTGTTTTTATGGCAACGGACAAAACCAAAAATGTTTACAAAAAAGCCTTGTTGTTTTTATGGCAACGGACAAAACCAAAAATGTTTACAAAAAAGCCTTGTTGTTTTTGGTAACAAACTAAACCAAAAATGTTTACAAAAAAGCCTTGTTGTTTTTATGGCAACGGACAAAACCACAAATGTTTACAAATAAGCCTTGTTGTTTTTATGGCAACGGACAAAACCAAAAATGTTTACAAAAAAGCCTTGTTGTTTTTATGGCAACGGACAAAACCAAAAATGTTTACAAAAAAGCCTTGTTGTTTTTGGTAACAAACTAAACCAAAAATGTTTACAAAAAAGCCTTGTTGTTTTTATGGCAACGGACAAAACCACAAATGTTTACAAATAAGCCTTGTTGTTTTTATGGCAACCGACAAAACCAAAAATGTTTACAAAAAAGCCTTGTTGTTTTTATGGCAACGGACAAAACCACAAATGTTTACAAATAAGCCTTGTTGTTTTTATGGCAACCGACAAAACCAAAAATGTTTACAAAAAAGCCTTGTTGTTTTTATGGCAACGGACAAAACCAAAAATGTTTACAAAAAAGCCTTGTTGTTTTTGGTAACAAACTAAACCAAAAATGTTTACAAAAAAGCCTTGTTGTTTTTATGGCAACGGACAAAACCACAAATGTTTACAAATAAGCCTTGTTGTTTTTATGGCAACGGACAAAACCAAAAATGTTTACAAAAAAGCCTTGTTGTTTTTATGGCAACGGACAAAACCAAAAATGTTTACAAAAAAGCCTTGTTGTTTTTATGGCAACCGACAAAACCAAAAATGTTTACAAAAAAGCCTTGTTGTTTTTATGGCAACGGACAAAACCAAAAATGTTTACAAAAAAGCCTTGTTGTTTTTATGGCAACGGACAAAACCAAAAATGTTTACAAAAATGAATTGTTTTTGTGAAAACCTTCCAAAAAATGATGTCAAAACATAAAAAATGTTTAAAATGTTTATCTAAATTAAATTTAAGTATGTTGCTCTTTGCAACACAAATGTTACATTGGCAATTTAGTTCATTCTATTATATATTGTAATATATTTTTTGTACGCTACAGTTGGTAGACACCCACATGTGTTATTAAAACATTTATTTTATTACCCAAGTTTTCTTTTTGGTGTACACATCGAATGTCTTTTGTGTTGTATTTGTTTACTTGAGTGGTGTGGTCTGTAATTGTTAGTATGTTGGCTTTGGTTTATGTTAGCCTTGAGACTTGTTTTGAAGCTACATTTGAAGGGAGACCTTTTCTTGGGTCGTTATGTGAACATTGAGTTATCTAAATTTACATGAAATCATATGTTTGGAGATCGAGAAGCACGTGTGTATAAATGCCTACATTAACCAGGGCCATTACTTGGCCACCAACACTCCTAAAAAACCAAAGAGCAAACACAAACTAATCATTTTGCATAAAATTTTATTTCATCCCCAAAAAAAGCACTATAAGAAATCATATTGTGCCACCCTCAAATTTAAAAAAAAAATGGCCCCACAAATTGGCCAATGTAACAATCATTAACAAAACCAAAAAAAAAAAAAAAAAAGAAATTAAGTTGGTGGTGGTGGTGGTGACTGAAGCAGTGTGGTGAGCAATGGAAAGGTTCCTGCCATCAAATGGTGGGCCAATAGTCCCATCTGCTCTGGGGTTAGCCTTAGAGTTCTGGTAAAGTGGCCCATTAGAATCAGATCTTGTGTCTGAGGCTGCTGCTGATGCAGGGTGTTGAACCCTGGAAATGTCCCAGACTGAAGATCTTGTGCCAATAGTCCCATCTGCTCTGTGCTCAGCCTAAGAATTTGGGTAACGTGTGCCATTACCATGAGATGGGATCGTTGCTGCTCCAAGGCTATTTGATGCTGCTGGTGGTGCAAGGGTTGTGAAGATGTGTGGGGAGTGGTGGTTGATTGGTTGTTGTGGTCCACGGTGCGGGGGCAAACGACATGTCGCATTGGTGACAAAAAAGAAGAACGGCCTGGGGAGGAGTGAAGTGATAAAGGTGTGGAGGGAATGTAGTCAGGTGGAAGGGGTACTGTGGAACCAGTGCGCATTGAGGTTGTGCAGGAGGATTGCTCATTGAGGGGTGTGGGAGTCCGAACGGAGTGTGAAGTGCTAGGAGTGGCTACAGGAGGAATTGTCCCATCCCCAGCTGCCTGACAAGTGGCCAACACTGGCATTACCCTCCCACTACCACAACCTGCAGTGGCAGGTGAGTGAGATGTTTGGGAGGGCTCTGCCAATGGGGCATCTTCAGATCCAAACAGGCATTGGCGTGTGGCCAGCACCTGAGTGTCAACACTTTGCCGATCCCGTTGATGCTGGTCTGCTAAACTTACCAAGCTGTTACGCATATCCTGTTGAACCTGTAACATATCCTGGTGAACCTGTACCATTGTTGCTACAGATTCCTGTATGAGCCCGAGCAGACGTACTGCCTCAGTAGATTGCTGAGTACGCCTCCTTAACTCATTTTGGACCTGATACTCATCAAGCAGCCTCTCGGCTACATCCAGCATAGATGGACGAAGTTGGGTAGGTGACAATCCCTCTGCATCTAAGGCTACCTGAAAGCAGAAGAAATAGACCAAATCATTATCAAACATCATGACTAAATATTTCAGATTAGTTTGACAACTTAACACCCCAAGCAGAACGTTGAAAAGTTTGATGTGCTTCTAATGAGTACTTGTTCATTGTAAGATTATCCAAGCTAGCAACACTTCTGATAATGGGTACATATTATATTGGTAGGACTAATATGACAAAGGCAAAAAAGATTCAACATGAAGGTGTTCCCAATTAACCCTGGTGTGGTAGGTTGTTTATGCTTTTGGTAAATCTGTTACTACACCAATGACTTTATACATCTACGTATGTTGTCTAAAATCTTGCCATCAATCGGCTAGAGGACAACCCAACCAAACGATACCCATGAATTTGGACCTGGAAAATCAAAGACGGGCCGGACTTTAAAGATCCTGGATGTTTTTGGAACATTAGTGGCACACCAAATTATAACATAATTCCCTGATGTTCAAGATAGAACTCTTGTTGTGCTGGTGCATCGTCAGAATGTCATAGCACTAATTTAACACACACAATGTAAGCCACATCTAGTCCAAAATCAATGCTACCATTGAAATGTTACATGTGCACCTTGTTCCCTTATATCACATACCACAGCACTGGATGCAGAATCGTCGCCAGCTCCTGATCCAACTCCAGCTGCAACGTCAAGAGGGGCCTGATGTTCTTTTAAAAAAAAAAAAAAAAAACATGTTTAGTACATAACCTTAGTCAGTAATGATTATGGCCAGATTGCCCTCCTAGCTTCATGAATGAAGCATTGAGGCCAAACATTCAAAAGTGCTTTCCTGGGCTCATAGGACACTTGCTAAACCCTCCCAAAGGTTAAGAAGGCTTGGTCTGCCTACTAATGACGGCACCCATTAATGCTGTCAACTGTGTTTTGCAGGGTAAACATCTAAAAGGCAACACTCTTTCCTAAGAAAAAACATGTGTGTTAATGGGGTTAATAAGATTCAAAAAAACATTATTTGACTAGACATACCAACACCTTCCTCCAGGCCTAGCTGCACTGGGTGTGTTCCCTGCTGCGGATCTTCTGTAAAGGACATAGCAATATGAGCTATCTTGGCCAAAAAAAAAACATCTACATTGTTTGGCACAGTATGATATTGGACCTACCAGGAGGAGGGTCAGCACTGATGTCAACACCTGTGAGTCCGTCTGGTTCGCCAAGCTGCATGGGCTGTGGAGGGGCTGAGATCCGTGCTACAGATGAACAAATTGCAGGTTGGGGAAAACAAAAAAAGGACAATTGGAAGGGCAAGTATCACATTCTCTTAATGTCACACATAGGATAGTAGTTAATCTTTTCCAAACAACTCACACAATTGACATCCAAGATAATATCCTACCTCGGTGCAAAGCATCCGAATCTAAGTCCTCTCTGGGAAAGATGGTATCGGGTCCTATGATGTTCAAGAAAGGTAATTGATAATCCCAGAGAGAACTTCGTGCACGTTCATCCAGCCGACCTTGACGGTCATAAAGACCCTCCGCAGCCCATGCAATTAGCTTCTTCCGAACGGACCCACAGATGTCGTTGACCTTCTTCCGCACACTGTCACGGTGGCGAGGTGCTTCACCCAGTGCATTTACAGCATCCCGGATTTCATCCCACAATCTGTTCTTCTCTGTTACTGAGTAAGACGCGGCCCTGGTCCCATGTATCGCCTGATATCTGGCCATATAGGCGTGGACCAGGGCACAGCACTGATTGTGGGTGAAACGGGGAAGCCGGGTTAATGTGGACAAGCTGACTCTGGTGGACGGACCCGCTCCAGGACTACTGTCAGAAGAGCCAGCTTGTCCACTTGGTGTGTTAACACCTCCCCCGGCTTCCTCCTCCGGGATGGGGATGGTGGACTCCCTCATGGATACAGCTGGAGCCTCCCTCACACCAGAGCCAGACGATCTGCCCACCCTGCCCCCCCTGGCCCCCCTGGCCCCCCTGGCCCCCCTGGCCCCCCTGGCCCTTCTCATCCTTCCAGTGGGTGGGGCCATGGGAGCACGAGGTGGGCAGAGAATCTGGCTGTCCAGCAGCAGCAAAGAGCCCCAAACTCCTAAATCTGAAATGACAAAAGAGAAAACAGAAAAAACAGGATTTGCAGATTGCTCTTCATATACAGTATAATTAGTGAACAGTTACAGAACACACTTACCTAATGGCACAAACAGACTTGGTCGTGGTGGTGGTGGTAGTAGTGGGCAAAGAGCAGAAGAGGCTGCAAAGAAAAGGAAAAAAAAAAAACACATAAGAAAACGCATATGGGTACAAATCACACGAGGCCCTCCAAACACTTACCTAATGGCACAAACACGGTGGTGGTGGTGGTGGTGGCAAAAAAAGCAGAAGAGGTTGCAAAGAAATGTACAAAAAAAACACATAAGAAAACGCATAGGGGTACAAATCACACGAGGCCCTCCAAACACTTACCTAATGGCACAAACACAGTGGTGGTGGTGGTGGTGGTGGTGGCAAAGAGCAGAAGAGGCTGCAAAGAAATGTAAAAAAAAAACACATAAGAAAACGCATAGGGGTACAAATCACACGAGGCCCTCCAAACACTTACCTAATGGCACAAACACAGTGGTGGTGGTGGTGGTGGTGGTGGCAAAGAGCAGAAGAGGCTGCAAAGAAATGTAAAAAAAAAAACACATAAGAAAACTCATAGGGGTACAAATCACACGAGGCCCTCCAAACACTTACCTAATGGCACAAACACAGTGGTGGTGGTGGTGGTGGTGGTGGCAAAGAGCAGAAGAGGCTGCAAAGAAATGTAAAAAAAAAACACATAAGAAAACGCATAGGGGTACAAATCACACGAGGCCCTCCAAACACTTACCTAATGGCACAAACACAGTGGTGGTGGTGGTGGTGGTGGTGGTGGTGGTGGTGGTGGTGGTGGCAAAGAGCAGAAGAGGCTGCAAAGAAATGTAAAAAAAAAACACATAAGAAAACGCATAGGGGTACAAATCACACGAGGCCCTCCAAACACTTACCTAATGTCACAAACACAGTGGTGGTGGTGGTGGTGGTGGTGTAATCCTTTATAGGCAAAAGGAGGCTGCAAACATTAAACATACATGAGAAATCGCATGACCTACATACGTGCACATAATAAATTACAGTTATCAGGAAAGCAAAAATGGTGTCTTTGGAAGCTGGGAAGGTAAGGGGGCAGGTTTAGATGCCAAATCTAGACTGCACACCTTTAACAAACATGAGAAAACACATGTCCAAACCACATGCACATGGGGCCAACTGCCAATGATTAAAAGACACTTGAGGGGTTCCCAAGCTATTGTGGGTTGGAGGGGATTCACCATAGACAACTTAAGCACACCCAAGATAAGTACAAATTGTCTCCTTCCTTTTTTTTGGGAGAGAGAGATACAATTGTCTTACCTCCAGATAATGTAGGTTGTGGGTCACAGGGTCTTGCTAGCACATAAGAAACATCGATCTATAACATCCAGCAGCCATATTGGCCATGTGCTCCTTTTATAGCTGGCTCACAGGTGTGATAATTAGCGGCCGTTTCTATATATATCTGCGCATTCGCGAATTTGCGCGTTCAAAATGGAGGACGATATCCCAGACGCATTAGATGGTGCAATGCTGGCATTTATTGGTGCCTTGTTTGAGGAGGCCCTGGCACAGGAGGCAGCAGAAGGTGGGGAAGCTGCAGCAGCAGCAGCAGCAGCACCTTCAGCAGCAGCACCTCCAGTCCGTGTGCCCTTACCTCGCCAGCCACGCATTTTTGCTCCAAGGATCTATTTGGACAAGCTGCGGGATTCTGATGTCAGGAGGAAGTTCCCGGCTCGAGCGAGGAACTATTCTACACCTCTACCAGCTCATAGCAGAGAAAATTGACCCGGACACACAGCGCGGCCATGCGGTGCCCGGCATGGCCAGATTGCTGGCCACTTTGTATATTTTAGGGCGTGGCAGCTTCCAAGCCACTTCGGGAAGTATCATGGGCATTAGCCAGCCCACAGTTTCAAGGGTGTTCATGTTGGTCATTAATGCCATAGTGGATATAGTGCCCAATTTTATCCACTGGCCACAGAATGAAAATGAGTGGAATGAAGTCAAGTTGGGTTTCTACCGGCGGGCACACATGCCGCAAATCCTAGGGGCAATCGATGGCACCCACATAGCCATTAGGCCCCCAAGGAGCCACGAAAGTGAATACCGGAACCGCAAGCAGTACCACTCTGTGAACGTCCAATTAGTGTGTGACGCCAAACAGCGCATCATGAGTGTCAACACTGGTCACCCAGGGTCGTGCCATGATTCCAGTATGTTAAGAACAAGTACTCTGTACGAGGTGTTTGAAAGTGGACAAATGCCCGAAGGGTGGCTTATTGGTAAAGTATTTTGTCTTAACAACATAAACTGTAAGATTACATAGACATAGGAATAAGCTACATCGGTGTACACCCTGATTTAAGCAAAGCCTACCTAAAATGGATGTGTTATTAGTTGTCAGGCTGTTCACACACAACCAGATCAGCAGCTTAGCAGCTCACAAAAGAAAGATTTGCAAAGTTGTCTTTGAGTCCAATGAAGGTGGTTAACCAATGTGTAAATGGTGTCCTCTAGCCACCCAAAGAAAACCTACAAATGATTCCAATGGTATTGCCATATCCCCAAAGTACTTTGCATAAGTGAGTCAATATTGGTTTCCTCACTCTAGTTGCAGATATATTCCAGAAGTAAGACCTAGGCTAATGTAATAGGAACAGAATAGGGGCCAAGTTGTAACTTGCAAGAGAAACCCACCACTTTGTGTGTCCTTTTTCCCATTTGTATTAGTGATTTAGGCAGTTAGACAGAGTTGAGATGTTTCATATGATTTTTTGCAAACAGACGAGCAGGTTGTTTAGTAAAATGCCTAATTGTCTCCCATTTTGAGGAGTCATCTAAAGTCACATGATATGAATAACTAATGTATATTTTTCCTTATTTTTCAGGGGATGCTGGTTACCCGCAGCTGACGTGGCTGATGGCTCCAATCAGGTACCCCCAGGGCCCAG